>NC_029545.1:120368-121506 GCF_001577835.2 Coturnix japonica | reverse complement strand
GGAAGGAAGGAAGGAAGGAAGGAAGGAAGGAAGGAAGGAAGGAAGGAAGGAAGGAAGGAAGGAAGGAAGGAAGTTCAAGCACTAACGAAGAAATGTATATGCATCATCCTTACTTTAAGCTACACTTTACCTCTTTTAGGATCCTTTGAACATTTATCTGAAAAAAAAAAGGAAGAATAGAGAGAGCATGAAGCCTCCACTTTGGATGTAAAAGCTTAAATGTTAAACTTTCTATTAAATACCCATGCCTTGAATGTTGGGGTACTGAGTACCCCAACATCTTGGTGTTTTGGGATCATCTAGGGTTTGGATAGCTTGATTCAAACAAATCAAGAAGGAGTTGTTACTGAATGGAAATAGAATATGTAGCACTCTCTTCTCGTTCCTTTTCCCTGTCATCAGGAATCTGGAGCCATTAAAAGCATAAATAACAGGCCTATATCGGTGCACAGGGAAGAGTGCCCTGAAGGCATGCACAATGAATATACTGAGAAATAATGAGTAAATGAGCTTTTTCTTTGATTTTGGTGGAAATACATATGAGAGTAGTAGTAATGTAGTACTCCAATTCTGCAAGAAAACCATGCATAGCCTTATGGTGAAGGTCGATATCACAAAGAAGGCCAGTATTGCCAGGATCAAAGCCTGGTTTTTTGTCTTGGACCTGGTGGATGAACTGCACCCAACAGTGACAAGGAAGGGTTGGGGAGAACTATTACTGATTCCAAACATCTGCAGTTACTCCTCACACTTTGGCAAGGTATGGTTTAGGTCCTTCACCCTCAGCCAGCATTGTCATGTGGATGCCATGTAAATAAGGGTGGGATGAGGGCAGCAGAACTTGGAGTTATGCTGTAGGAGCACATACAAGCTGCAAACGTTGGGAGAAAATGCCCATACCTAAACGGGAGTGAATGCACATCAGAATGACGATAATGCAGACAGAAGGAATGATGATGGCTACGGGGAGTCTGTGGTTATCTTGAACCCATGTGGATACATCAAGGGATTCTAGGGGGAAAATAAAGGGAAAAAAATTTAGATGCTTGAAACCATTCTCCCTCCCTCTCTCCTTCCTTCCTTCCTTCCTCCCTCACTTCCTTCCTCCCTCACTTCCTTCCTCCCTTCCTTCCTCCCT
>NC_029545.1:88034-120343 GCF_001577835.2 Coturnix japonica | reverse complement strand
CCTCCCTCCCTCCCTTCCTCCCTTCCTCCCTCCCTGCCTGCCGGCCTGCCTTCACTCCTTCCTTCATGAGAAGCTCTCACACACTACAGGGAGGAGGCATTTACCTGCGTGAACGCTCTGGATCAGAAGCATAACACAGAAGAGACAACTCATCTCAGGACTCTTCATCTTCCACATTGTTTCTTGCAATGCTTTTAAATCTGACCCAAAAGATAATTCAGAGTAAGCAGCAGCAAAATACAAAGCCACATGAAGAATCGTAGAGTTGCTGATTCTATCCTCTTTTTTGATCTCTCTTGCAAGCAGGATGGGTTACATTTGTACCTATGTAAATTTATCTGTAACCATCAACTCTTTCACTTTCCCCCATTCCCTCAGCTTTTATCGCTGAGCACAAAGTCCCATACAACATGGCAAACCTTTGGTCAGCTCTCTTGGCTTTTCACTCTTAATATGTTGTCCACCATAAGCCCTATTCCCCTGTGCTGCTTTAGGCGATGAACTAGAAGTGTGTAGATGGGAGGAAAGTGGTTTTAGTTTGCTTTAATTCACTTTGCTTTAGTCCTTTATCAATTACCAATAAACTACACAAATCTCCCCTATACCGAGCTGGTACCGGTACCCCTATACTGTTACTGGTAGTATCAATAATTCATGCATTCATTTCTTGTCCTCCTCTCAACCAATGAGCCTTTTCCCGTATCATTTCCCCTCCTTCCCCCTTTACACAGGGCTGCCAGACATGCATTCAAATCCACAGCAGCCAACAAATGGAAATACACATAATTTGAAGTTATGGATCAGAAGGGAATATTACAAAACAAAAGATAGAAATGGATATATGAGAATTTACCTGCGGAGAAATGGGTGAACTCTTAAATTCAACTGGAGCTCTGACTGCACAGTTAAATATAAACTGCATATGGCTTAAAAACAAAGGCAATTATGAATCACATGAAAGAAGGCGGTGCTGGCATTCGTCCCCATTGGTAGGACTTGGTTGCTCCTCTTTCTGAACTTTAGCACTTTCCTATTGGTCTTTCCAGTTTATCTAAGTGACAACAGGGCAATTCTGATGTAGAAGGCAAAACTGAAGCACTTTTCTTACTTCTGCTGCCCTTCCTGGGCTCAGTTCCACCCTTTTAATCCCAGTCCCACTCCTCATTGAGTGGCACAGGACACAGGGAATGAGCCTGTAAATTATCTTCTGCTCCTTTCCCTGCTGCAATGTGGGTCCTTTCCCTGCTGCAGTCCTCTGGGATCAACCTGCTCCACACTAAAGTCATCCCCTCCCCATTGCATTGGCATGAAATTCAACACAACCCGCTGTCCAGCTCAATTCCACTTGATTGAATGTTCCTCTCAGTATCTCTATGAGGACATTACAAGAGACAGCATCAAAAGAAGAGCAGCAAAACAGCTTCAACTGCTTTCTTATCATCCACCAGGCTTGTTAATTCATTGTAGAAGTCTATCAGATTAATAAATCATGATTTGCCCTTCATAGAGCCACGCTGACTGTATTTAATCACGTTCCTGTTTTGTTTGGAGAGTTTTCTCCATCTCCTTCCCAGGGACTTTCAGTGATGAAACTGTTTGGCCTGTAGTTACCTGAGTCTTCCTACTGTCTTTCTCTCTTCTTTCTCTCCAAGCCACTATGAGATTCCAATGATAATTAATTGAGAATGGTCTTTCAATGACATCAGAGCATCAGCTTCAGAGCTGGTGGATACAGCCCATTGGGCTCCATTGACTTGTGTATGTCAGATTACTTTTGAGCACTCCCTTACACGGTTCTCCTCCACCAAGGGCAGCACTTTACTTCCTCCTTCCTCTCTTCACTCTTTCTTGAAGAAAATTCAGTTTCTAAGGCAGCTAAAAATATTACATAGAATCATAGGTTGGCCTGGGTTGAAAGGGACCACAATGATCATCCACTTACAACTATGTGTAGGGTCTCCAACCAAAAACCAGGCTGTTCAGTGCCATATCCAGCCTGGTCTTGAATGCCTTCAA
This sequence comes from Coturnix japonica, assembly GCF_001577835.2. Classification (NCBI taxonomy): domain Eukaryota; kingdom Metazoa; phylum Chordata; class Aves; order Galliformes; family Phasianidae; genus Coturnix; species Coturnix japonica. Next base: position 118,327 of record NC_029545.1, on the reverse strand, counting down.
GGGGCATCTACAAGCACCTTGGTCAACCTGTTCCAATGTGTCACCATCCTATGGGTGAAAAATATCCTCCTAATATCCAACCTAAATATTCCCTTGTCTTAAAACTATTTGAAAACATTAAAACCATTCCCTCTTGCCCTATGACTATCAACTCACATACACAGTACTTGCTGCATTGTATTTCAAGGAAGAAACAGTTGTGAGAAGTAATATTAAGAGGTAAGTCCAGTGAAAACCCAAGAATGTCTGTATTCATAGGCATGGTCTACTTCAAAGTTACCCTCATTTCAAACCAAGTTTTCACAGTGATATCTGCCAAGACCCAGGGACAAAAGGTCTCCATTTACAACAAGAAATTACTGATATTACAATAAAACAGCATTTGACCTTCAGGCAGAGCTGCACTTTAAGTTAATCTTTAATGTGTCTTTGTTTCGGTTTCACTGTTCGGAGTTCACGCTCTTTGATCTACAGACTTAAGATGGGGAGTCCTTTCCTTACTGACAATAGCTGAAATAAGGCTCAGTGTTGGTTATAGGCAGTGGACATCCGACTCTTCCTCTCAGCAAAGTACCTTTTGATTCTAACCTATTGGTAATAGGTGAACGGTTGGACTGGATGATCTTGTAGGTCTTTTCCAACCTCGGTCATCCTATGATTCTATGATTTGATATGGGGCTCTATGGGACTCTATAGGGTTCTATAGGGTTTCTATTACTATGGGATGTTATGTTGAGGTACATGGTTTAGTTGGGAGCTACTGGTAATAGGTGAATGGTTGGACTGGATGAGGATGATCTTGTAGGTCTTTCCAACCTTGGTGTTTCTATGATTTTCTACAGGGCTCTACAGGGCCCTATGGGGTTTCTATTATTATTGGATGTTGTGTTGAGGGACATGGTTTAGTGGGAGCTATTGGTAATAGGTGAATGGTTGGACTGGATGGTCTTGTGGGTCTTTTCCAATTTTGGTGATTCTATGAATCTCTATGGGTCTCTATGAGGCTCTATGGGGTTTCTATTATAATGGGATGTTGTGATGAGGGACATGGTTTATTTGGGAGCTATTGGTGATAGGTGAGCGGTTGGACTGGATGATCTTGTAGGTCTTTCCCAACCTTGGTGATCCTATGACTCTAGGAACATCGTGACAGCTCTCCATTCATTCATGCCATGCAGTAACTACTCTGAGCTCTAGGACTGAGAGCAGTGAAATTCTGCCTGAGGAATAAGGACGTGCTCAATGCAGCCAGCCAGGCATTTCACAGCACCTCAGTGCTTGGCCATGGGTCCCAATGATTCTCACAGTGTATTTGTAAGCAGGTTGGGAAGCTCACTGTCACTCCTTTATTTGCTAGGCAGAATCTAATTGCTTGCAACTGGGAACTTGTTAAACCAGTGCAAGGAGCAGCGCACACTCTTCCTTCTCTATGAGATCTGGAGGTGTTTCTCCCTCATCTTTGCTTTCTTCCTCCTTGCTTTATGCAAAGGCAGAATCAACGCTGTATTATCCTTCAGTTTAATGGCAGAATCAGTTCATGTGATGGTGACAGTAAGGATGAAAAGCCCCAAAAGCTGGAAGAGAAAGCGGCTAATGGATGTGCTTTCATATACCAAGGGCTCTGTGTGGTCTTTGGGTTTCCTTATCTGTTGGACAAGCTTATGGCAATAGCATCATTTCTATATGAACCAGAAGTTCCTCAAAATGACAGTGAAATTTGCTCACACAGGGGCACAGATGTCTTAAATATTCATGAGCATGAATATTCATGGGCAACAGGCAGAGCAACACTTGGTAACCATTAATGTTACAATACATCTGGACGCAGATTGATAAGGTGATTAAGGACTTATCTTGCCTTGAGATAAAGCACATCAATTATGGCAACACTTGAGAGGGTGATCTAAAGACTCAGTGCAAGCAAGTTAATGGATGGGAGCTGTCTGCAATAGAAGGTACAAAACAGAAGGGCCAGGTTAGGTAAGTTAGGTAATTGCTTTTGAGTTTCATTGTGGGTGTTTGGACCACAGTCTGGCTATGACACAATGCAAACCTTTGCCTTTGGTCTGTGATCATCCATGAAATGCAATGAAATGGGGGGATTCAGAGCAGTGAAATTCTGCCTGAGGAATAAGGATGCACTCAGTGCTGCCAGCCAGGCATTTAACAGCACCTTCCAGCTGGAAGATGGACAAACACAAGGGGGAAATCCACACATCTCAAACCCTGCCCAAACTGAGTGGAAACAGCCTGTTTTCATCGTCCAACCCAAAGCAAAGCAACTGTGGTTACGCTGTACAAGGAGGTGACATCCTTTGCAGCCTATCAGCCCTCTGTGCTCACACACCTCTATGGGTTTGGTCCCTCAGGTTGCAGATGGAGCTGCTGCAAGCCCAGCTACGTGCAAGCAAAGCCATCACAGAGCAACACATCATAGCAAGCAAAGCCATCACAGAGCAACACATCATTGCAAGCAAAGCCATCACAGAGCAACACAATGCACTCTCTATTTGCAAGCAACATCACAGAGCAACACATCATTGCAAGCAAAGCCATCACAGAGCAATACATCATTGCAAGCAAAGCCATCACAGAGCAACACATCATCCTGAGGGAGCGGTGGGGTGAATCTGGTTCTCATTTCTAAACAAAAAGAGGCGTCACTGTGTGGGCGATGCTGTATCTGGCCAGGCTCTAAAAAGGGGGATGCAAAAATAGCTCGGGCTGATTCTGAGCACACAGCAGGTTCATTGCTCAGCACAGAGTGAGCTCTCAGCACATGGCAATGCTTTGTGTGTCTGTGCGTTGCATCTACCCCTCTGTTGATCCGCTCCATGTGTGGGTGCCCAGAGCTCCCAATGGATGAGCTCCTCCATTGGCTGAAGCAGTGGTCCTGCTCTGCCCTTTGGATTCAACATCAGCCCCACATCTAAGCAGGGATGTGTTCTCAACCCTATTAGGACAGTGAGATCTCACTGGGGACAGCAAGACTCTATTGGGGTAGGGAGACAACAGTGGGGTAAGGGAACACCAGTGGGGTGAGGGAGACCCCACTGGGGACAGCAAGACCCTATTGGGGTAGGGAGACACCAGCGGGGGGGAGGGGACACCAGTGGGGAGAGGGAGACCCCCACTGGGGACAGCAAGACCCTATTGGGTTAGAGAGACACCAGTGGGGTAGAGGGGACACCCGTGGGAGAGGGAGACCCCCACTGGGGACAGTGAGACCCCACTGGGGACAGCGAGACCCTATTGGGGTAGGGAGACAACAGTGGGGTCGAGGGGACACCAGTGGGGAGATGGAGACCCCCACTGGGGACAGTGAGACCCCACTGGGGACAGCGAGACCCTGTTGGGGCAGGGAGACACCAGTGGGGGAGAGGGGACACCAGTGGGCACAGTGAGACCCTATTGGGGTAGGGAGACAAAAGAGAGGGATAGGGGACACCAATGGGGCACTGTGAGCCCAGATGAAACTGCCTTGTGGGACAGAGGAGTGGGGAGAGGCACTGGTTTGATTTCACTACAGAGAATGAGAATGAAATGATATCCTTTGTATTGACAACAGCAGTGATAGTGAATGCAAAGGAGCTTTCTGCTGATGTACTTGTGCAGGTGATTGAGGATATATTACAGCACTGATGGCACTGAGTTGCTTCCAGGCTTCTCATTGCTGGGATGCTCCCTAGAGGGTGAGATGGGGCTGAGAAGGCAGTGGGAAGAGTAAAGGAGCAGTGGGAATATGGAGCAAGCACAGAAGAGATGCCCTGCCTGGCACAGAGGGCTTGTATTTCAAGGGACCTTGTAAACAAGGTGGACGGTGATTGATTACACAGCTTGATAGTGGCAGGATAAAGAGAAACGTTTTAAACTAGAAGAGGGGTAAGTAAGGTGAGATGCCTAGAGTAGCAGCTCCCCATCCCTGGAGGAGCTCAGGGACAGGTTGAATGGGCCTGTAGGATTCTAAGATTCTATGGTTGGCTTCATAGTCTTTAAGGTCCCCTCCAAATCAAACCATCTCTATTATGGTTGGCTTCATAATCTTTAAGGTCCCCTCCAAATCAAACCATCCCTTTTATGGTTGGCTTCATGATCGTTAAGATCCCCTCCATATCATACCATCTCTTTTATAGTTGGCTTCATAGTCTTTAAGGTCCTCTCCAAACCAATCCGTTCTCTTATATGACTCTGTGAAGGACTGGGGGTGGTCAGGAGGATGAAAGGAGACAGAACAAGGAGGAGAGCTGACCCATAGAGATCAAAAGGACACTGCATTAAGAATGAGGCCATAATCAGATAGAAGAGGTGGGGAAAAGAGGGAGAAATTTGCTGCCTTCAATAAACAGGAAATATGGACCATGTTGAGGTGTCTGACATCCCCAAATAAAAGCGGAGGCTCTGCAGACACAGCGGATGCATCGCGGGCTGCATCGCAGCCTCTGACTGTGGGTTAACTCTCTTATGAGCTGCAAATACAACTCAGGACAGGTCCTAGAGCTGCAGCACAGAGCTGTGTCCATCTGCACCCAACTCAGAGCAAAGCAGGAGTCGGGAGGAGAGATCTCCAAGAGATGTGGGGGCAATCAGGATGGGCCGTGCTGTGTCCTTCTGTCCCTGCCCTCCTGATGCTGCTGGTCGGTGAGTTGGGGATGCCTTGCGTTGTAGGAGCTGGGAACACACCAGGAAGAGGCTTGGGGTGGTGCTGAGGGTGGAGGTGGAATAGCTGCATAATGGAGACCTGATCCAAATATATGGGAGATAGGAATGCTGGGTGCTTTGGAAAGATAGGGAACTGTACTTGAAACAAGAAACACAATGCAAGTGGAGCTGAGCTTGCTCAGAGCAGCTGAACAGAGACATGCAGGTGGGATGGTGCCTGCTCTGCAATGGGGACATGGGATCAAGTCTGTGGGTAAGCAGGACATTGTCCCTCTAACCAGAGCCCTCTCTGCCCCAAGGTGCAGGTACCGCTGTGAGCACCCAGGACATCTGCAGCTCCACGGCTGATGGTGAGTGTGAGAATGGGTCCAGAACATGAAGACATGGTGGGTGATGAGATGGAAAGAGAGAAAGGAATTGAATCATCCCCCACTGAATTCTCATTGTCCAGCCCTGGAGGTCAGATTCTCCACGCACTGCAATGCAGCGAGTTTCTCAGCTAATGATGCTGTGGGTATCTCTGTGCCATCTCTCCAGGAACCCTCCAAGCTCCAGTCCTGGTCCTGAGCACTTCCAGAGCTCAGGAAGGAGATGTCGTCCTGGCTTATTGTTTCCTTCAGAAGATACCTGCTACCCGCATTGTCCTCTGCAAGGATGGGGTGCAGGAGTACACCGTGAAAGCCCAAGAGGACATGGTCATCTACTCCATGCCAATGAACGTGTCTGCAGGAAGCAGTGGGACTTACACCTGTGGGTACCAGCAGAGGGATGAGAACCATTGGATAAGGAGCTCTGCCCTCAGCACTCCCTTGGTCCTACATGTCTCAGGTGGGACGTGACCCCAGGGGCTGGGGGGGCTGAACATGACATGGATGTCCCATGAGCCTGGGCAAGGGAGCTCCAAGGGTTATTCCAATGTCTTTATGAGCATATGCATGGGAAACTGGGGTCATTTCCAGGAGTGAGGTTGTTACTTGTTGTGTGAGTTCCTATGCAGCAACTTGATTTTGCTGTTGCTATAGTGTGGGGATGGCCAGATGTGATTTCCTATGGAGAATCAAGATGGTGCAATGGCCATAGTGTGGGGATGGCCAGGTGTTGGGATTCTTTGGGATCTGGGTGCTTCCAATTGGAAGAAAGCCTCCAGAAAGAGCCTTTGGATGGTGTTAGGAGGGGAGATGCAGGATGCAGTCTTGCCAATGGGATGCTGCCATTCCACAGAGACAGAGGAACATACATTTTCATTGCCAAGGAAAAGGGATTGTTGTGCTGCAGTATCAAGCAATACACATATCCATCTCTGCCAGGCACTTCTTAATTCATTATAGTTAGTTAATCTATCCCTTGGGTAGCAGAGATCCCATATTAGCCCATGTGTCCCAAGGGATGCAGCTGGCTCTGTGGTTGCCTGCCCAAGTCTGCACACCTTGCCCCATAGCAATGCACTCAGGGGTCGTGTCTATACAGATCTGGGAGCACTGGGTCACTCAGCCCATCCATTTGTCCCCCCAGGCCATGGGTCCATCTCCACAGCAGGCAGAGCCCCCACAGGTGAGGTACAACCCTTTACTCCCCCTGTCCCCATCCCTCCCCATTTTCCCCTGCCTCCCCATCCCATCACTACCTCCTCATCCCAACCCCATGTCAGATTCACCCCCCTCTGACCATATCACACTCCAAGAACCCCATATCTCCTCTCCATCCCCATCTCCCCACTCTGTCCCCAGTACCCTGCGCTCTGCCTGATCCCGCAGTCATTGCCTTGACATCACTGGCCTTCACCCTCCTCCTGTCTGCAGCCACCTTCTGGACCATCAGGAAAGGTGAGGGCTTGTGGGATCCTTTCCAACCTTGTGATTCTATGATTCTAACTGTATGGGGAATCAATGAGGCCGTCACAAATCTGATGAGAGACTCTTCTTCTTGTAGGTGTCTGCACAGAGAGATGCCAAAGGTGAGTAGTAAAGGGTTGGGAGGGGATGTTTGAGGGCAGCTGGGACTCTGCAGTGTTCCCTGTGCATTCTGTGGGTTCATCCATGACAAGAAGTCACGGCCACTCTGTTGGGGAAGGAGGCATTTCCTAATGGAAATATCCCCAATAACCCCCTGGATGAACAGAACTTAGAGATGGCCACAAGGAAGCATTTCATGTTGGGATCATTTGCAGTAGGATATGGATGTGTGGAGGATGACAGATTGGCATGGTGTTGGATCAACCTCAATGCCCAGTGCAAGGAGGCATCAATTCAAGTGAATATCAATCCAGGCCCCCTCCCAACAAACACACACCCCAAACCCATTTCTCTTTCCTCTTCAGGCAGCAGAATGATCCCAGCCAGCAAATGGAAGCCACCAACTATGGAGAAATACAGTGTGAGTGCTGGGCAAGCCCTGACCATTGGGATCCCTTTCCCATAGACTTCCATTGGCAGTCACATCAATTCCTTTCCTGATGCTCCATTTATCAAGGGGCAATTTCACCACGGTGCCTTCGTCCTATTGTCCACAGTGACTAAACCCCACTTGCACAGAGGGTCTCATGCTTCAGAATCTGCTTTCTCCATATCCTCCCCCCCTTGTGCTTTCATGTCTCAAAGCTCAGCTCCATTGTGTAGTATATGGCTTTTGTCTCTTAAGTAGCCACAAAGGAAGGATGCTGTGGTTGGGGACAGGGGATGTAATCCCACCACGTGTGAGTCTTGCTCTGTTTGCAGCTTATATTTCATTGCAGAGTAGCAGGGGGAAATGTGTTGGGTAAAGAGAGAAAATGCCTCAAATGATAAGAAAACACCCCAAAATCCATCATCTCTGCTCCTCCAAATCTTCCTGCACAGAGAGGGGAAATGGGGATGGGCAGTCAGTCCAGAGCACAGAATCTGCTGCCCAAACCAATAGTGGGTCTCCCCACTTCCTATATGAGTCCTGAGCTCCCATGCTATGTTTTTTCCCCCCACAGATGCCACATCAATGACTTTGAAGGGCACAAGTGAGTTGGGTGCGTCTCCCCATGGAACCGAGGTGATAAGCCCCCTAGATGTGCCATTTTATTGCTTGTACACCTTCTCATGCATCTTTTCTCTTCTCTTCTCTTTTCCTCTTCTCTTCTCTTCTTTCTTTCTCTCTTTCTCTTCTCTTCTCTTCTCTTCTCTTATCTTTCTCTTCTCTCTTCCTTCCCTTTCTTCCTTCCTCCTTCTTCCCTTCCCTTCCTTTCCCTTCCTTCCCTTCCTTCCTTCCCTTCCCTTCCTTCCTTCCTCCGTTCTTCCCTTCCCTTCCCTTCCCTTCTCTTCTCCTGGTGCATTTCAGGCTGCAGCTGCAATAACGGGGCTTTCCTTTCTCGTCCATTGTCCTGTGAAGCAGATGACCAGCAACAGAGCCCCATAGACTGAAGCATGCTAAGGGAACTGGGACTTGTCACGGCCTCTGTGTTTCTTTATGGAAGGCTCCTGAGGCATTACATGGCGCTCTTAGGGTTTATGGGGTTTGCTCTCATGTTACATCAACCCAATAAGATATATGACTTGCTTATGGGGATTGCTCTCATGTTACCTCTAGCCAATAAGATATATGACTTGCTGATTGGGATTGCTCTCATGTTACCTCTAGCCAATAAGATATATGACTTTCTTATGTATGGACCACCTGAAATATCAATAAAGGATCAGCAATATACCAAATAGGAGCATAAAGGTATGTCACACATATACATGAATGGCACGATACAGCCACAAACGCGCTCTTCTCTCCACCCACACCTCTGTATCCACAACAACAGATCTGGGTGAGCTTTGCTGCATCATCATCTCACCATGGTCTTCAGTCAAAGACATCCGCATTGATGAGCTGTGGTTCTGCATTACTGCTGTGGCTTCAGGTGGAAGAAGTTCTGCAGATGCCCAGGCTGGTTGTGATCTATCACAGCCCCTATGGACACGCAGCTGCTCTCAGGGTGCATCCATAGAAAAGAAGTACACAAACTCCATTGGGTTCAGTGGGGTTTCATGCTTTTATTGCTCAGGGTCACCTCTGCTGTGCTTCCCCTGTTGTTCTTGCCATAGAAAGGGGTGGACAGCCTCTCACTTTCTCATCATCTGCCTTATGTGCCAACTTCAGAGCTGTCGATTCAAAACACAGACAAGGAATTACAATGGCCCCACAGCACGACCACGCAGCATCCCCCATGGGATCATGGCAGGAGGGGAACTGCAGCCAGAGCACCACCAGCAGCACTCTGGGCTTGCATTTCCCCTCCATTGCCATGCCTTATGTAGGCAATAAAAGCACCTTCAACCTTTAGGGCCACTACAAGGGCACAACTCACCTTCACTCTCCTCCTTTCATCCACGTTGGCATCTGCAGGGAGATCCTGAATGAGTTTCCAGCCATCAGCAGGGAAGAGACCTTCCCCAGCCACCAGCACCACTGCACCCATGGGCTTCCTATGCCAACATTATTCACCGTTACAGCTCCCTGCAATGGCTGCTGAGCTCTGCATTGCGGCCCCACGGTAACGCCCTGTGTTGTGGGGTGGCTGGTTTTGCTGCTGTGTGATATTGGGTGGAGGCTGCTCTGTTGGTAAGAACTGTCCTCACCCCCATATGAAATGCTCTGAACGTTTAACATGAAACACTCAGAGCTGGTTTGGAAAGTGAAAGTGCTGTTAGTTCACAGCAGGGCCAGCAAAAGAAATGGGGACTGTAGGGCAAGTTGAAGGCAACCTGATCATGTTTGATGGGGAGGATTAGAGAGAAGATAGCTGGATACTGTAGGGACCATACCCTGACAAATTAACTTGATCAGCTGTTAATTAATTCATGTGATTAATACTGACTTATGGGATCGTGTCTGCATTGTACTCTGTGCCTGGAGGTTAAAGGGTGCACAGGGAATGGCACTTACAGTAAGAAGCGTGGTCAGGAGAAGGTTCCTCAGCACTACCAGCACTATGGGGACAGACAGAGGGAGCAGAGAGAAAAGGCATTGAGGTTCCACAACCATCCAGGGGCCATTGGAACTATTGCCATGGATAAGTGCCTCCATCCTCTATCCCACTGCAATCCCTACACCAGGGAACCCACGGACCAAGCTGACACTGCACAATGTACAGCAGCCCAGGGGCCCAGATGCCCACACATAGACCAGCCCAATGAACAGCCCGTTGCTGCTCACCTTTGGCATCTCTCTCGGCAGGCACCTATAAGAAGGAAAGTGCCACATCAGAGCTGTGAATCCTCATGGATCCCTTACTGCTCCCATCAGTACTAACCTTTCTTGATGATCCAGTAGGAGGCTGAGGACAAGAGAAGGGTGACGGCTGCTGATGCCACTGCAATGACTGCCAAGTCCAACTGGGTGTAGGCAGCTGGGAACAAAGTGATGGGGACTAATTAATAGGATGGGGACAGTGGGATGTGATGGGGTCAGAGAGGAGTGATGCAGACACTGGGGTGCGATGGGGATGTTAGTGATGGTATGAGGACGGAGGGAAGGGATGGGGATACAGTAAGGGATGGGGTTGACAGAAGCAAGGGGGAGCCTCTCACCTGTATGTGCTGATCCTTTAATGGAGTTGGACCCATGGCCTGGGGGGACAAATGGATGGACTGAGTGACCCAGTGCCCCCAGATCAGTATAGACACGACCCCTGAATGCATTGGTATGGGGCAGGGCATGCAGGTAACCACAGGCAGCTCTGTCCCTTGGGACACATGGGCTGATGTGGGATCTCTGCTACCTCTAGGAGATAGATTTTCTAACTACAATGAATTAAGAAGTGCCTGGCAAAGATGGAGATATGCATTTCTTGATACTGCAGCACAACACTCCCTTTTCCTTGACAATGAAAATTAGAGAGGACTTGTATCTTCCTCTGTCTCTGTGGAATGGCAGCATCCCATTGGCAAGATTCCATCCTGCATCTCCCCTCCTAACACCATCCAAAGGCTCTTTTTGGAGGCTTTCTTCCAATTGGAAGCACCCAGATCCCAAAGAATCCCAACACCTGGCCATCCCCACACTATGGCCATTGCACCATCTTGATTCTCCATAGGAAATCACATCTGGCCATCCCCACACTATAGCAACAGCAAAATCAAGTTGCTGCATAGGAACTCACACAACAAGTAACAACCTCACTCCTGGAAATGACCCCAGTTTCCCATGCATACACTCATAAGGACATTGGAATAACCCTTGGAGCACCCTTGCCCAGGCTCATGGGACATCCATGTCACGTTCAGCCCCCCCAGCCCCTGTGTACCAACCAGCCTGGAGTCACGTCCCACCTGTGACATGGAGGACCACGGGAGTGCTGAGGGCAGAGCTCCTTATCCAATGGTTCTCATCCCTCTGCTGGTACCCACAGGTGTAAGACCCACTGCTTCCTGCAGACACATTCATTGGCATGGAGTAGATGACCATGTCCTCTTGGGCTTTCATGGTGTACTCCTGCACCCCATCCTTGCAGAGGACAATGCGGGTAGCAGGTATCATCTTCTGAAGGAAACAATAAGCCAGGACGACATCTCCTTCCTGAGCTCTGGAAGTGCTCAGCACCAGGACTGGAGCTTGGAGGGTTCCTGGAGAGATGGCACAGAGATACCCACAGCATCATTAGCTGAGAAACTCTCTGCATTGCAATGCATGGAGAATCTGACCTCCAGGGGTGGACAATGGGAATTCAGGGGGGGATGATTCAATTCCTTTCTCTCTTTCCATCTCATCACCCACCATGTCTTCATGTTCTGGACCCATTCTCACACTCACCATCAGCCGTGGAGCTGCAGATGTCCTGGGTGCTCACAGTGGTACCTGCACCTTGGGACAGAGAGGGCTCTGGTTAGAGGGACAATGTCCTGCTCACCCACAGACTTGTTCCCATGTCCCCATTGCGGAGTAGGCACCATCCCATCCGCATGTCTCTGTTCAGCTGCTCTGAGCAAGCTCAGGTCCACTTGCATGGCATTTCTTGTTTCAAGTACAGTTCCCTATCTTTCCAAAGCACCCAGCATTCCTATCTCCCATATATTTGGATCAGGTCTCCATTATGCTGCTATTCCACATCCACCCTCAGCACCACCCCAAGCCTCTTCCTGGTGTGTTCCCAGCTCCTACAACGCAAGGCATCCCCAACTCACCAACCAGCAGCAGCAGGAGGGCAGGGACAGAAGGACACAGCACGGCCCATCCTGATTGCCCCAACATCTCTTGGAGATCGTACAGCGCTTACTTTGCTGTGAGCTGGGTGTAGATGGCCACAGGTTTGTGTTCTGACAATACAGACAGGCCTGTGGTGTTTCTGTAGCTGATAAGTGAGTTAACCCACAGTCAGAGACTTCAATGCAGCCCGTGATGCATCCGCTGTGTCTGCAGAGCCTCCGCTTTTATTTGGGGACGTCAGACACCTCATCATGGTCCGTGTTTCCTGTTTATTGAAGGGAGGAAATTTCTCCCTCTTTTCCCCACCTCTTCTATCTGATTATGGCCTCATTCTGCATGCAGTGATCCTTTGGTCTCTATGGGTCAGCTCTCCTCCTTGTTCTGTCTTTTCCATCCTCCTGACCATCTTCAGTCTATTACAGAGTCTGTATTGGTTTGGAGGGGACCTTAAAGACTATGAAGCCAACCATAAAATAGATGGTTTGATATGGAGGGGATCTTAAAGCCAGTGTTTCTTTGGTCTCTATTGGTCTGCTGTCCATTTGTTCTGTCTCCTCCCAACCTCCTGACCATCCCCAGTCAATCACAGAGTCCTAAAAGGGAACATTTGTGCTTGGAAGGCATCTTAAAGACCATAAAGTTGGCCAATCTATCAGAGATTCCTCTGGTCCCATCCAACCCTTCCTTGAGCACCTCCAGAATTGGGGCATGCACTGCTTCTATGGGCAGCCATTCCCAGTGCCTCACCTGCCTCTGAATCAAGGCTTTGGTCACAGCATCTAACCTTCATCACTCCACTTTTAACAGAAAACCTTCCTCTTTATCCTATTGCTCTCAAACTGTGTCACCAGTCGCTGCCATTCTTGTTTATAAGTTCCCTTTAAATTCATCTCGTTGTCCGACATGACATCCCTTCTGCATTTCACTCCATCTCCCCCCTGTGCTCCTTTGACTCCATTCTCAGCCCCATCTCCCTACTGAAGGAGCATCCCAGCAGTGAGAAGGGACCCAAAGAAACCCAGAGCCTTCAGTGCTGCTCCACACGCTCCATCACCTGCAGGACTCCACCAGCACAAAGCTGCTTTGCACTCAGTGTTACCGCTGTTGTCACCACAAGCAATTGTCACATCATTCACCATCTGCAGGAACATGAACCTGTGTCTCTCCCCACACCTCAGTCACTGGGAGCTCAGGACCTTCATCTGCCCATAGAGATCAATAGAGGGGTAGATGCGATCTATAGACCCACAATATGTTGACACGTGCTGAGAGTTCACTCTGTGGTGAGCAATGAACCTCCTGCATGCTCAGAATCAGCCTGAGCTATTTCTGCATCCCCCTTCCTTTGTACTCTCACCGTCTGGTCGGGCTCATCACAAGACCAGATGAATAATCAGTCTCCTTATCAGAGTCCAGAGATAAGGAATGTTAATGGGTAGCAAGCATGGATGTGTCTTTTGAGATCTTCCTTTACCAGACCTTCCTGGCTTATCTACAAGGTTCAATCAAACAACATCGGGCTGGATGGATTTTGGTACCCACTGTGAGCCCCAAGCACAAGGATTCTGCCACAGCTCCAATGGAAAGACGGGCATTGTCAGGTTGCATTCGTCCATTAGGAGTACAACAGATTCAGCTGGGAAGACTATGGAGATCTCCTGTGTCTCTGTGTTGCAGAGACTGGCTTTGTTCCGTCACTACTTCTGCTATTCATTAAGCAGCAGAACAAAGTGAAAATGAAAGCAAACCCAGCAGCGGGCTGCACATCCCCATAGGGTTTAATTACCCGGTAGGATCTGAAGGCTGTGCTTTGGTTTATCAGGGGCTGTGTGTGGTCTTTGGGTTTTCTTATCTCTTGGACAACCTCGAGGTAGTCGAACCATTTCAATGTGTAATGCAAATGCCTCAATATTAAAGCAAAATTTTTCCGTGCAGGGACGTGGATATCTGAAATATCCATAGCTGTGTGCATCAGGGCTGGTCTCACTCAACGCCTCCTGCATCTAATGGGGATGTATAAGTATCTCTGTGACCTGAGCTGAGGTCGGTCAGTGAAAAAGCTACATTGCATGGGTGCAAAGATGAACGTTTCCACTGTGTGATGCATAAGGGCAAAAGCCAATGAGCACAAAAGCAAAGAGGTGGGCAGATGGTTAAATACAACTCTTTACTATTGACCGTGAAATAAATCGGTTCTTGTTTCCTAATATGCACCAGGAGGCTCCAGGCACACCTGAAGGATCCATGCACGTTGCTGTAGCAGTCAGGAGACAGTTTGCAAAGATAAGAGCAGGTTTGGGGCAGCAATCGCTTGCTGGACAGCCTCTTTCTTCTTCGTGGTTGTTAAAGAGATTCTTCCTATCCAGACTCTTTAAAAGCACTCAGAAATGTTCTTCCAGCTTTTGGGATGGAACCATTTATGGAGCTTCTGAGGAGGAATCACAGAGTTCTGGCAGCTGCAAAGAAGGGGCTGCAGCTCTGCGCAACAAGGGGAGGTCGAAGAGGAGAGTGTGATTCGTGGCTGGAAAACGTATCTCATGATCTGCCATATTTCTGCTAGGGAAGGGAAGGGAAGGGAAGGGAAGGGAAGGGAAGGGAAGGGAGGGAAGGGAAGGGAAGGAGAGAAGGGAAGGGAAGGGAAAGGGAGGGAAGGGAAGGGAAGGGAAGGGAAGGGAAGGGAAGGGAAGGGAAGGGAAGGGAAGGAAGGGAAGGGAAGGGAAGGGAAGGGAAGGGAAGGGAAGGGAAGGGAAGGGAAGGGAAGGGAAGGAGATACATGAGAAGTTGTACAAGCAAGAAAATTGCACGTCTAGGGAACTTCATTTCCAGGGGGAGAGGGACCCAACTCACTTTGTGCCCTTGAACGTGGGCAATGGTGGCATCTGTGGGGGGGAAAAAACACACCATGAGTGCTCAGTGCCCATATGATGAAGGGGGGAGACCCCCCATTGCTTTGGGAAGCAAATCCTGGGCTCTGGATCAAGTGCCCAAACCCATTTCCCCTCTCTGTGCAGGAAGATTTGAAGGAGCAGATATGATGGATTTTGGGGTGTTTTCCCATCGCTTGAGGCATTTTCCATCTTTATAGAGCACAGCCTGCTGCTGTACAAAGAAATTCAAGCAGCCAACAGAGCAAGGCTCACATGTAGTGGGGTTACATCCCCCATCCCCAGCCACAGCATCCTCCCCTTGTGGTTGCTTGCACTTGCAGAGCCATCTATGAGATATTCCCCAGCCACTGTCTGTGCATGCAACCACATCCTCCAGTGCGGTGCTGAGCCTTGGTCTGAGCTTGAAACACCCACTGTGTGTGTTGATATCCCACCTCCAACACTGGGACGAAAGGACCATGTAGAAATTGCCCCTTAATAGATGGGTTTTGTGGGTCCCATCAGGAAAGGAACTGGTGGGATTGCAAAGGGGAGCCCATGGGAAGGGGACCCCCATGGAAAAGGGGTGCCCAGCACTCACACTGTATTTCTCCGTACTCAGTGGCTTCCATCTGCTGGCTGGGATCATTCTGCTGCCTGGGGTGGAAAGGAAAATGGATTTGGGGTGTGTGTTAATGGGAAGGGGCCTGGATTGATATTCACTTATATTGATGCCTCCTTGCGTTGAGCATTGCATTCAATCCAACCCCATTGCAATGCCTCACCCTCTATTTGCCCAAGTGCTATTGAAAATGATCCCATGAGGAAATATTTCCTTCTCCAACTCCATTGAAATTCCATCTTACTTTGGGGGAACACAATTATAACGTTGCCCTGCATAGATAACACCCCAAGGTCCCAGCTGCACTTAAATCCCCCCAACCCAAATCAAACCATGACTGCTCACCTTTGGCATCTCTCTCTGCAGGCACCTGCAAGAAGAAGAGCCCAATATCAGAGCTATGATGGATTGTGGATCCATCAGCGCTTCATGGATCCCACACAGATCCCACAAGCTCTCACCTTTCTTGATAGTCCAATAGGTGGCTGCAGAAAAAAGGAGGGTGACAGCCACCGATGCCACCACAGTCACTGTGTGGTCCTGCTGTGAGTTGGTCTCTGGGTACAGAGTGGAGGGATACAGAGAAGAGCATTGGAGTTGATGGAATATGGTGATGAGGACATTGGTGTGCGGTGGGGATGTAGTGATAGGGACACAGTGGAAGAATGGGATCAACAAAAGAAAAGGGGTGACCCTCACCTGTGGGCGCCATCCCTCCTGTGGGGTCAGGGATGTGGCCTGGTGGGATAAATGAAAGGGCTGAGTGTCCCCAACACTCACAGCTCTATATGGACACAACCCCCCGAGTGCATTGCTATGGGGCAGGGCATGCAGCCATGGGCCCACTGAGCCAGTTCTGCTCATGGGACACACGAGTTGCTATGGGCTGAACATGGGGATAAGGAAGGACTAGAATGTTCCTCTGTCTCTGTGGAATGGCAGCATCCTGCATCTCCCCTCCTAACACCATCCAAAGGCTCTTTTTGGAGGCTTGCTTCCAGGTGGAAGCACCCAGACCCCAAATCACACCAGATTATGGCCCATCCCCACACTATGGCCACTGCATCATCTTGATTCTCCATAGGAAATCGCACAGTAAGGAACAATCTCACTCTTGGAAATCACCCCAATTTCCCTTCCATAAGCTCATAAAGGTATTGCAATAATACTTGGAGCATTCTTACCCCAGCTCGTAAGGGTCCATGGCCATCCACAGCCCTTGCTTTTTGTGCCTGGGCACACAGAGCCCCATTACTGCACTATAGGATAGAGACTGGGTGACCCTTCCAGAGCCATATTCTCCCTATGGCATCCCTTGATGCACATGGGACATCCATGTGCTGTTAAGCCCCTCTGTGTCCCCAACTGCCTGCTGCCACAACCCACCTGTGACATTCAGTTTGCGGGGAGGACTGAGTGGAGAGTTTCTCTGTCTGTTCATCTCATTCTTCTGCTGGTACAAACACGTGTATGTCCCAGTGCTTCCCTCAGTGATGTTCAGCAGGATGAAGTTGATAGCTCCGCCCTCTTGGGCTTTAAGGACAGACATCTTCAACCCATCCTTGCAGAAGATAATTCGGGTAGCAGGAACCAGCTTCTGAAGGACACATCGAGCCTGGACGACGTCCCCTTCCTGAGCACTGGATGCATTGAGGTACAGGACTGGAGCTGCGAGAGAACCTGGAGAGATGGCACAGGGATCCCACCACCATCAGTAGGTGACAAACACATCGTATCCCAAGGCATGGACAGGTAGCACTGCAGGGTTGAACACTGTGAATGCAAAGGGGGGATGATGCCCTTCCTCCTCCCACCTCCTTCCCCACCACGTCTTCATGTTCTGGACCCATTCTCACACTCACCGTCAGCCCTGAAGCTGCAGATGTCCTGGGTGCTCACAGCGGTACCTGCACCATGGGGCAGAGAGGGCTCTGGTTAGAGGGACAATGTCCTGCTCACTCACATCTTCCTGCCCATGTCCCCACTGTGGAGCAGTAACAATCCCATCCGTGTTATTGCACACTGCATCTTCTCCATCTCCTTCTCAGCACACCCAAGCCCAGTTCAGAGCTGGTTTCACTTCCAAATGCAGTGTCTCCTCAGCTTCAAAACCAGAAATCATCCCTAAATCTTGAATTATGGGCACATTCTGCTCCAACTCATCTCCACCCTCAGCACCACCTTAAGCTTCTTTGTATTGGCTTCCCAGCTCCTACAATGCAAGGCATCCCCAACTCACCGACCAGCAGCAGCAGAAGGGCAGGGACAGAAGGACACAGCACGGCCCATCCTGATTGCCCCCACATCTCTTGGAGATCGTACAACTCCTGCTTTGCTCTGAGTTGGGTGCAGATGGACACAGCTCTGTGCTGCAGCTCTAGGACCTGTCCTGAGTTGTATTTGCAGCTCATAAGAGAGTTAACCCACAGTCAGAGGCTGCGATGCAGCCCGCGATGCATCCGCTGTGTCTGCAGAGCCTCCGCTTTTATTTGGGGACATCAGACGCCTCAACATGGTCCGTGTTTCCTGTCTCTTGAAGGGAGCAAATTTCTGCCTTTTCTCTTGTTTCCCCAATTCTTCTTGCTGATTATGGCCTCATTCTGCATGCCGAGTCCATTTGGTCTCTTTGGGTCAGCTCTCCTCCTTGTTCTGTCTCATCCCAACCTCCTGACCATCCCCAATCGATCACAGAGTCATATAAAAGAATGGATTGGTTTGGAGGGAACCTTCAAGACTATGAAGCCAATGATAAAAGAGATGGTTTGATTTGGAGGGGGCCTTAAAGACAGTGTCCCTTTGGTCTCTTTGGGTCTGCTGCCCTCCTTGTTCTGTCCCCTTCCAACCTCCTGACCATCTCCAGTCCATCACAGAGCCATAAAAGGGAACATTTTCACTTGGAATGCATCTTAAAGACCATAAAGTTGGCCATTCTATCAGAGATTTTTCTGGCCCCATCCAACCCGTCCTTGAGCACCTCCAGAATTGGGGCATGCACTGCTTCTATGGGCTGCCATTGCCAGTGCCTCACCTGCCTCTGAATCAAGGCTTTTGTCACAGCATCTAACCTTCATCACTCCACTTTTAACAGAAAACCTTCCTCTTTATCCTATCGATCTCAAACTGTGTCACCAGTAGCTGCCAATCTTGTTTATAAGTTCCCTTTAAATTCATCTCGTTGTCCGACATGACATCTCTTCTGCATTTCACTCCATCTCCCCCCTGTGCTCCTTTGACTCCATTCTCAGCCCCATCTCCCTATGGAAGGAGCATCCCAGCAGTGAGAAGGGACCCAAAGAAACCCAGCACTTTCATTGCTGCTCCACATGCTCCATCACCTGCAGGACTCCACCAGCACAAAGCTGCTTTGCACTCAATGTTACCCGCCCGCTGCTGGGTTTGCTTTCATTTTCACTTTGTTCTGCTGCTTAATGAATAGCAGAAGTAGTGACAGAACAAAGCCAGTCTCTGCCACACAGAGGCATAGAAGATCTCCATAGTCTTCCCAGTTGAAGCTGTTGTACTAATAATGTATGAATGCAACCTGACAATGCCCGTCTTTCCATTGGGGCTGTGGCAGAATCCTTGTGCTTGGGGCTCACAGTGGGCACCAAAATCCATCCATCCTGATGATGTTTGATTGTACCTTGTAGATAAGCCAGGAAGGTCTGGTAAAGGAAGATCTCAAAAGACACATCCACACTTGCTACCCATTAACATTCCTTATCTCTGGACTCTGATAAGGAGACTGATTATTCATCTGGTCTTGTGATGAGCCCGACCAGACGGTGAGAGCACAAAGGAAGGGGGATGCAGAAATAGCTCAGGCTGATTCTGAGCATGCAGGAGGTTCATTGCTCACCACAGAGTGAGCTCTCAGCACGTGTCAACATATTGTGGGTCTATAGATCGCATCTACCCCTCTATTGATCATCCCCATGGGCAGATGAAGGTCCTGAGCTCCCAGTGGCTGAGGTGTGGGGAGAGGCACAGATTCATGTTCCTGCAGATGGTGAATGAAATGACAATTGCTTGTGGTGACAACAGCGGTAACATTGAGTGCAAAGCAGCTTTGTGCTGGTGGAGTCCTGCAGGTGATGGAGCGTTCACCTATTACCAATAGCTCCCACTAAACCATGTCCCTCAACACAACATCCAATAAGAATAAAAACCCATAGAGACCCATAGAGACCCATATAAACCCCACAGAGCCCCATAGAGCCCCATAGAAACCCATATTGAATCATAGGATCACCAAGGTTGGAAAAGACTTACGAGATCATCCAGTCCAACTGTTCACCTGTTACCAATAGTTCCCACTAAACCATGTCCCTCAACACAGCATCCCATAATAATAGAAACCCCATAGAGCCCCATATAAACCCCATAGAGACCCATAGAGACCCATATTGAATCATAGGATCAAAGGGACCCATGGCCAAGCACTGAGGATCAGTGGGACCCACGGCCAAGCACAGGCATGATTGTAGAGATGCTTGAGACCAATAAACCTGTATTAAGGCACAGATTCAAGAGCCAAACTTGAGTTTCTCTGGAGCTCCTAGATGCTAAATGGAGCTGCAGAGGCTTAAATGGTTTTGGTGGGCATGTGGATGGAGGCTAAGGCTCGTTATGAGTTGCTCATTGCACTGTCTCATTAACTCTGCATGATCTGGGCCCATCCCTACACTCTTTAGCTACATAACCAATAGAGGAGGAGGGGGAGGATGGGGGCTGTGTGATAAATAGGCCCAATAGCTGCACTGACGTGTCTTGATTAGGGTGTATAATCCACAACAAGCCTCAACATTACAAATCCTTGACCTGGAAAACGTGTTAAGGTTAGAACATACCTGGTGCTCATTAAGAATAGAAGAGCAGGTAGATGGTCACGAAGAGCAGAAGACCAGGTAGGCCCTCATGACCAAATACTTTGATATCCCAATGCAAATGTGCAGGTCATGCATAACTATCAGCTGGAAATGGAGTCATAAATATAAACCTCTGGTTGGGTTGCTTTGCTTGCTTTTCCTTTTGCAGTTTTGAAGCCTGTTCTTGAATCCCTGTGTCATAACAAAGCATGGAGGGAGGTGGAAAACCTGCTGCAATTAGGGGATAATTAACTAATTGCTGACGCGGGATGACTCACGTAATTGGAATACGTGATTGAGGGATCCAAGTGTTTCAGAAGGGATAGGCCGGGTAGGAGGGGTGGAGAATTACCCTCTGTGTCAAAAGATGGATAAAGAGGGAGATTAACGAGGGATGTGGAAAGAAACAAGGGATTCAGGTTGGTCAGGTAGAGGATCCATATGATAGATGAGATGGGAGACATGGAGAAGGATGCGAGCTCAATGAGCTCATGGCCTTGGTCTTCATTGGCTGTCAGGTTCCTACCCCTATTGAGGACCCATCTGATAGATGAGATGGGAGACATGGAGAAGGATGTGAGCTGAATGAGCTTATGGCCTTGATCTTCAATGGCTGTTGGGTTCCCACAGCTCTTGAGGACCCATCGGATAGATGAGATGGGAGACATGGAGAAGGATGTGAGCTCAATAAGCTCATGGCTTCAGTCTTCAATGGCTGTCAGGTTACTAAACCTATTGAGGACCCATCTGATAGATGAGATGGGAGACATGGAGAAGAGATGGGAGACATGGAGAAGGATGTGAGCTCATTGAGCTCATGGCTTCAGTCTTCAATGGCTGCCAGGTTCCTACCCCTATTGAGGACTCATCTGATAGATGAGATGGGAGACATAGAGAAGGATGTGAGCTCAATGAGCTCATGGCCTCAATCTTCAATGGCTGCCAGGTTCCTACACCTCAATGGCTCCATGTCCGGCTGATGAGAAGTGATGTTTCCCATGGGTTCCATCTTGGATCTGGGACTCTCCAGCATCTTTATCAATGACTGAGGGGTGATAAGATCAAGTGCATCCATAGCAGTTTGATAATGGCACCCAGGACACCGTTAGGACCCCTCTGGGATTGGACACCATTAGATCCCACTGGACACCATTAGGACCCTATTGGACACCATTAGGACCCAATTGGACATTATTAGATCCTATTGGACACCACTAGGACCCTATTGGACACCATTAGGACCCGACTGGACACCATTAGATCCCACTGGACACCATTAGAACGTTATTGGACACCATTAGGACCCTATTGGACACCATTGGATCCCACTGGACACCATTAGATCCCATTGGACACCATTAAGACTTGATTGGACACCATTAGATCACCACTGAACACCATTAGGACCCAATTGGACATTATTAGATCCTATTGGACACCATTAAGACCCTATTGGACACCATTAGGACCCGACTGGACACCATTAGATCCCACTGGACACCATTAGAACGTTATTGGACACCATTGGATCCCACTGGACACCATTAGATCCCACTGGACACCATTAGGACCCCATTGGACAACATTAAGTTCTATTGGACACCATTAAGACCCTATTGGACACCATTAGGACCCGACTGGACACCATTAAGTCCCACTGGACACCATTAGAACCTTATTGGACACCATTGGATCCCACTGGACACCATTGGATCCCACTGGACACCATTAGGACCCTATTGGACACCATTAGGACCCAACTGGACACCATTGGATACCATTGGACTACATTAGATCCCACTGGACACCATTAGAACCTTATTGGACGCCATCAGATCCCATTGAACACCATTAGATCCCATTGGACACCATTAGGACCCTATGGACACCATTAGGACCCTATGGACACCATTAGGACCCGATCGGACACCATTCAATCCTATTGGACACCATTAGGACTCCTCCCTTACATACACTGATGGGGAATCCCCCCACACATCACACAATGGGGTCAGACAGGGCCTGAGCCCCCCCACTATTACAACACTTACTTGTTAACCTTTACATTCAAACCCACACATTAATGCTGCCTGTTCCTTTAAGGGGGCGGTTCCCAACCCATTTCCTCCCCCTTATCAATGCGGAAGAACAGCGTAGGCCACGCCCCCTCCCTCCTAATTTACATACAGCCTCCATTCACAACCCTCCAACCCCGCCCCCCCCCTACCCCCCCCCCCCCCCTTCCCCTTTTGCACCCATTGGGTTTCCAGCACCACCCAACCCCGGGGGGGGCCCAATTAGGGGCGGTTCCGACACCCCCGCACCCACAATGCACTCAGGGGAGTGTTGAGTGACACCCCCTCCCCCCCACACCGTATAACTGCTGAGAGCTGCCGAGGATCCCATTAGACACCATTAGATCCCATTGGACACCATTAGGACCCTATTGGATACCATTAGGACCATATTGGACACCATTAGGACCCTATTGGACACTATTGGATCCTATTGGACACCATTAGGACCCTACTGGACACCATTAGGATCCTACTGGACACCATTAGATCCCATTGGACACCATTAGGACCCTATTAGACACCATTGGATCCCACTGGACACAATTATATCCCACTGGACACCATTAGGACCCTATTGGACACCATTAGGACCCTATTGGACACCATTAGATCCCACTGGATACAATTATATCCCACTGGACACCATTAAGACCCTACTGGACACCATTAGGACCCTATTGGACACCATTGGATCCCATTGGACACCATTAGGACCCTATTGGACACCATTAGGACACTATTGGACACCATTGGATCCCATTGGACACCATTAGGACCCTACTGGACACCATTAGGACCCTATTGGACACCATTGGATCCCATTGGACACCATTAGATCCCACTGGACACAATTAGATCCCACTGGACACCATTAAGACCCTATTGGACACCATTAGGACCCTATAGGACTACATTAGATCCCACTGGACACCATTAGGACCCTATTGGACCCCATCTGGAACAACACACCAGGATCCTACCAGACATCCCCGTATACAACCAGGACCCCCCCCCCCCCAGAATCATGGAGACCCCATTGGGCAGAACTGAGACCCCCCCAGATACCAAGACCCACCCGGATACCACCAGGACCCATATGGAGACCACCAGAAGCCCATTAGAAGCTATTGAGACCCATCCAGACCCTAATTTGACCCCCAAGGAGCCAATGGAGTGCCCCCATGGTACCACCCGACCCCCACCGACCCGTTGGGGTATATGTTCAGCTGGTAAAATCAGCCATGACTTCCTGGTGGCCCTACGCACTCTGCCCGCCGAGGAACATATAGTGGGTATAAGATGGGGGGGTCCTATATGGGTATAGAGGGGGGGGTCACCCTATAGGACCCCCCCTTGACCCCCATTTTATCCCCCCATCCTTAGGCCGTGGCTGTGGCAGCGCGGGAGCTGACCCGTGCTCAGCAATACGCAAAGCTCCATGGGGTGGAACGAGCCTATGGGAGCTACGAGGAGCTGGCGAGAGACCCCCAAGTGGGTGAGTGGGGCTGGGGGGGACAACCCTATAGGGAATGTGTGGGGTCACGGCCTTATAGGGAGGATCCTGTGGGATCAATGGTGTGTGTGGGGATATTGCAGTGGTCCCTTATGGCCCCAGATGTCACCAGATGGGGGGGGGGGGGGGGTCTCATTATCCCCATTGGGGTCTCCCTGTCCCCATTGGGGTCTTATTGTCCCCACTGGGGTCTCATTGCCCCCATTGGGGTCTTATTGTCCCCACTGGGGTCTCATCATTCCCATTGGGGTCTCATTGTGCCAATTGTGGTCCCATTGCCCCCATTGGGGTCTCATTATTCCCATTGGGTTCTCATTATCCCCATTGGGGTCTGTCTGTCCCCATTGGTGTCTCACTGTCCCCATTGGGGTCTCATCATTCCCATTGGGGTCTCATTGTGCCAATTGTGGTCCCATTGCCCCCATTGGGGTCTCATTATTCCCATTGGGGTCTCATTGTCCCCATTAGGTTCTCCTTATCCCCAGTGGGGTCTCATTGTCCTCACTGGGGTCTCATTGTCCCCATTGGGGTCTTATTGTCCCCATTGGTGTCTCATTGCCCCCATTGGGGTCTTATTGTCCCCATTGGGGTCCCATTGACCCCATTGGGTTCTCACAGTCCCCATTAGGGTCTCACTGTCCCCACTGGGGTTTTATTGTCCTCACTGGGTTCTCATTGTCCCCATTGGGGTCTGTCTGTCCTCATTGGGGTCTCACTGTGCCCATTGGTGTCTCATTGTCCCCACTGGGGTCTGTCTTTTCCTATTGGGGTCTCATTGTCCCAATTGTGGTCCCATTGCTCCCATTGGGGTCTCATTATTCCCATTAGGTTCTCATTATCCCCATTGGGGTCTCATTATTCCCATTAGGTTCTCATTATCCCCATTGGGGTCTCATTGTCCCTATTGGTGTCTCATTATTCCCATTTGGGTCCCATTGTCTTCATTGGGATCTCATTTCCCCGATTGGGTTCTCATTGTCCCCACTGGGGTCTCATTGTCTCCATTGAGTTCCCATTGTCCCCATTGGGATCTCATCGCCCTGATTGGGGTCTCACTGTCCCGACTGGGGTCTTATTATTCCCATTGGGGTCTTATTGCCCCCATTGGGTTCTCATTGTCCCCATTGGGGTCTTATTGCCCCCATTGAGTTCTCATTGTCCCCATTGGGGTCTCATTATCCCCATTAGGGTCCCATTCTTCCCATTGGTGTCCTATTGACCCCATTGGGGTCTGTCTGTCCCCATTGTCCCCATTGGGGTCTTACTGTCCCCATTGGGGTTTCACTGTCCTCATTGGGATCTCATTGTCCCCACTGGGGTCTGTCTTTTCATATTGGGGTCTCATTGTCCCAATTGTGGTCTCATTGCCCCCACTGGGGTCTCATTATTCCCATTAGGTTCTCATTGTCCCCACTGGGGTCTCATTGTCTCCATTGAGTTCCCATTGTCCCCATTGGGATCTCATCGCCCTGATTGGGGTCTCACTGTCCCGACTGGGGTATTATTATTCCCATTGGGGTCTTATTGCCCCCATTGGGTTCTCATTGTCCCCATTGGGGTCTTATTGCCCCCATTGAGTTCTCATTGTCCCCATTGGGGTCTCATTATCCCCATTAGGGTCCCATTCTTCCCATTGGTGTCCTATTGACCCCATTGGGGTCTGTCTGTCCCCATTGTCCCCATTGGGGTCTTACTGTCCCCATTGGGGTTTCACTGTCCTCATTGGGATCTCATTGTCCCCACTGGGGTCTGTCTGTTCATATTGGGGTCTCATTGTCCCAATTGTGGTCTCATTGCCCCCACTGGGGTCTCATTATTCCCATTAGGTTCTCATTNCTGTCTGTTCATATTGGGGTCTCATTGTCCCAATTGTGGTCTCATTGCCCCCACTGGGGTCTCATTATTCCCATTAGGTTCTCATTATCCCCATTGGGGTCTCATTATCCCCATTGGGGTCTCATTGCCCCCATTGGGTTCTCATTGTCCCGATTGGGTTCTCATTGTCCTCATTGGGGTCTCATTCTCCCCATTGGGGTCTGTCTGTCCCAGTTGTGGTCCCATTGTCCCCACTGGGTTCTCATTATTCCCATTGGCTTCTCATTGTCCCCACTGGGGTCTCACTACCCCCCTTGCTCTCCCCCCGCCCCCCTGCCCTAGACGTGGTCTATGTGGGCACCGTGAACCCCCAACATCTCCCTGCCACCCTCCTGTTCCTGCGGGCCCGCAAGGCCGTGCTGGTGGAGAAGCCATTGGGGGTCACCGCCTGCGAGGCCAACAAGATGGCGGCGGCCGCCAGGGAGGCCGGAGTCTTCCTGATGGAGGTAGGTTCAGTGCTCCCAGTATCCCCATTGCTCCCAGTATAACCAGTGCTCCCAGTAACCTATTAGTAGTGGTCCCAGTAACCCCAGTGCTCCCAGTATCCCCAGTGATTCCAGTAACCTATTAGCAGTGATCCCAGTATCCCCAGTTCTCCCAGTATCCCCAGTGCTACCAGTAACCCCAGTGCTCCCAGTAACCTATTAGTAGTGGTCCCAGTATCCCCAGTGCTCCCAGTATAACCAGTGCTCCCAGTAACCTATTAGTAGTGATCCCAGTATCCCCAGTGCTCCCAGTATAACCAGTGCTCCCACTATAACCAGTGCTCCCAGTAACCTATTAGTAGTGATCCCAGTAACCCCAGTGCTCCCAGTATATCCAGTGCTCCCATTATAACCAGTGTTCCCAGTAACCTATTAGTAGTGCTCCCAGTATCTGCAGTTCTCCCAGTATCCCCATTGCTCCCAGTATATCCCGTGCTCCCAGTAACCCCAGTGCTCCCAGTAACCTATTAGTAGTGATCCCAGTAACCTCAGTGATCCCAGTATATCCAGTGCTCCCATTATAACCAGTGCTCCCAGTAACCTATTAGTAGTGCTCCCAGTAACCCCAGTCCTCCCAGTATCCCCAGTGCTACCAGTAACCTATTAGTAGTGATCCCAGTAACCCCAGTGCTCCCAGTATAACCAATGCTCCCAGTATCTCCAGTGCTCCCGGTATCCCCAGTGCTGCCAGTAACCTATTAGTAGTGCTCCCAGTAACCCCAGTGCTCCCAGTAACCTATTAGTAGTGCTCCCAGTAACCCCAGTGCTCCCAGTAACCTATTAGTAGTGCTCCCAGTAACCCCATTGCTCCCAGTAACCCCAGTGCTCCCAGTAACCCCAGTGCTCCCAGTAACCTATTAGTAGTGCTCCCAGTAACCCCATTGCTCCCAGTANACCCCATTGCTCCCAGTAACCCCAGTGCTCCCAGTAACCCCAGTGCTCCCAGTAACCTATTAGTAGTGCTCCCAGTAACCCCATTGCTCCCAGTATCCCCAATGCTCCCATTATAACCAGTGTTCCCAGTAACCTATTAGTAGTGCTCCCAGTAACCCCAGTGCTCCCATTAACCTATTAGTAGTGCTCCCAGTATCCCCAGTCCTCCCAGTATCCCCAGTCCTCCCAGTATCCCCAGTCCTCCCAGTAACCCCAGTGCTCCCAGTATATCCAGTGCTCCCAGTAACTTATTAGTAGTGATCCCAGTAACCTATTAGTAGTGATCCCAGTAACCCCAGTGCTCCCAGTATCCCTGTTGCTCCCCATAACCCCATTGCTCCCAGTAACCCCAGTGCTCCCAGTATCCCCTTAATCCCATTCCCAGCCCATCCCAGTTCCCCTTTATACCCCTCCCAGTTGCTCCCAGTCCCCATCCAGTCCCCATTAACCCCATTCCCAGTGCTCCCAGTCCCCCATTAACCCCATTCCCAGTGCTCCCAGTCCCTCCCAGTTGCTCCCAGTCCCCATTAACCCCATTCCCAGTGCTCCCAGTCCTTATTAACCCCATTCCCAGTGCTCCCAGTGCCTCCCAGTGCTCCCAGTCCCCCATTAACCCCATTCCCAGTGCTCCCAGTCCCCATTAATCCCATTCCCAGTTGCTCCCAGTCCCCCATTAACTCCATTCCCAGTGATCCCAGTCCCTATTAACCCCATTCCCAGTGATCCCAGTCCCTACCAGTTGCTCCCAGTCCCCCATTAACCCCATTCCCAGTTGCTCCCATTCCCTCCCAGTTGCTCCCAGTCCCCTATTAACCCTATTCCCAGTGCTCCCAGTCCCTCCCAGTTGCTCCCAGTCCCCATTAACCCCATTCCCAGTTGCTCCCAGTCCCTATTAACCCCATTCCCAGTGCTCCCAGTCCCTCCCAGTTGTTCCCAGTCCCCATTAACCCCATTCTCAGTGCTCCCAGTGCCTCCCAGTTGCTCCCAGTCCCCCATCCCTATTCCCAATGCTCCCAGTCCCTCCCAGTAGCTCCCAGTCCCTCCCAATCACTCCCATTCTCTCCTTTTAGGGCTTCTGGACCCGTTTCTTCCCAGCCTGGAATAGGCTGAAGGCCCTGGTGGATGGGGGGTCCTTGGGGGACTGTAGGGTCCTACAAGGCGCCTTGGCTTTCCCATTAAGTGCAGTGGAAAGATTAAGGGAACCCAGTTTGGCTGGGGGGGCCCTATTGGATCTGGGGGGTTATGGGTTACAAATGGCCAGCGCCTTATTGGGGAGGGGGCGGCCACCCCTACGGCTGAGGGCTGAAGGTTGTCTGCACCCATCAGGTAAGGGAGGGGTCCTATGGGGTTTGGAATGGGGGGGGGGAGTCTCACTGGGGTGAACTGGGTTCCGCCTAGGTGGGGTGTGGAGGATTCTATGGGGGTTTTGGGGGGGGTTATGAGAGGTTTGGGGGATTTTGTGGGGTTTTTGGGGGGGTCTGGGGCTCTCATTGGGATGAATTGGGTCTCATGGGGTATGGGGGATTTCTATGGGGGTTTTTTTGGGGGGTTGTGGGGCTCTCATTGGGGTGAATGGGGTCCGTATGGGGCCTGATGGGATGTGGGGGGTTTCTATGGGTCTCATTGGGGTTTTGGGGCTCTCATTGGGGTGAATGGGGTCCCAATGGGGGATTTGGGGGGGGGTTGGAGCTTTCTCAATGGGGTGGAATGGGGTCCTATGGGGTGTGGGGGAGTTTCCTATGGGGGTTTGCGGGGGATTATGGGCGAGGTCTTGAGGGGGTTTATGGGGGAGGTTTGGGGCTCTCACTGGGGTGAATGGGGTCCCTATGGGGGTCGAGGTGTAAATGGGTGACTGGGAGCAACTGGGTGAGAGAAAGTGGAGCTTAAAACTGGGAAATGCGGGGTAATGGGGGAACATGGAGTAACTGTAGGGAACTGGAGATCACTGGGAATTACGTTGTGGTGTTAATAGGGACTGGATCCACTGGAGAACTAGGAGCTTATATGGGGGACTGGGAGCACACTGGAATTGGATAAATGGGAGACTTGGGAGACTGGGGGAATGAGGGGGAGTTAATGAGGAGGGCTGGAGACGGGGGGGGGAGGGGGGGGGGGGGGGTCGGGGAGGGGAGGGGAGTGGGGGAGAGAGCACTGGCAGCACTGGGAATGGGGTTAAATAAAGGACTGGGAGCACTGGGAATGGGGTTAATGGGGACTGGGTAGGCAACTGGAGGCGCTGGGAGCACTGTGGAATGGCGCGCGTTTACATGGGGGACGTGGGGCACTGAGGGGAATAGTGTGGGGGTTAATGGGCGAACTGGGTGGGAAGGTAAAGGAGCGAGGCGCAACTGGGAGGGGTATAAAAGGGGAGAACCTGGGATGGGTGGCTGGGGGAAATGGGATTAAAAGGGAGTACTGGAGCACTGGGGTTACCTGGAGCAATGGGGTTATGCGGGGAGCCACAGGAATCTAAGCCTCCGGGAGCACTGGGGTTACCTGGCGATCACTGACTAATAGGTTACTTGTAGGGATACTACTAGAATAAGCTTTATCTATGGGGAGACATGGTGCGGAGTGATTGAGTTTTATACGGGAGCCACTGGGGTTAGCTGGGAGGACTGCGGGGGAGTACTGGAGGACTGGGGATGCCTGGGGGAGGACATGGGGAGTACATGGATTAGGAGAGCTTTTAAGGGAGCACTACTACTAAGTTAGGTCTACAATGGGGAGACTAGGGTGCGGAGTTAAAACACTCGAATGCGGGAAAGCATGACTGGAGGAGGGGTTAGCTGGGAACACTGGTTATAAATACGGGAGGATTGGGGTGACTGGAAGCGAATATGGTGGGGTATCACTGGGAGCCGTTAGACGCTCCTAATAGTAGGAGGGAAATGAAGCTTGGAATGTTTTACTGAGAGCCAACTTATTATTTAAAGGCCGCACCCGTGGGGGGGATTTGGTGCTGCGTGTTGCTGTTGGAAATTGGAAAAGCCGCATTAAAGAAAGAGGTGCACGGTTCCTCGTGGAGTGGTTTGGGGATTATGCACTGGGAGCTGAACAGGATGCTAGACCTGGGGTTACCGTTCCGGGAGCAATGGGGGTTTAACGGGAGCTACTACTTGCGCGGCGTTTCTGTAATGAGGCTTATACCTGTGGTG
This sequence comes from Coturnix japonica, assembly GCF_001577835.2. Classification (NCBI taxonomy): domain Eukaryota; kingdom Metazoa; phylum Chordata; class Aves; order Galliformes; family Phasianidae; genus Coturnix; species Coturnix japonica. Next base: position 88,114 of record NC_029545.1, on the reverse strand, counting down.
AGGTATACGCACGTGGGAGCCAGGTGGGCCGTTCTGCGTGGAGAGCACAAGAACTGTACTAATAGGAGCTTAGCTTGGCT
>NC_029545.1:85254-87352 GCF_001577835.2 Coturnix japonica | reverse complement strand
CAGGCCCATCACTCAGGAGTGTTTCTCCGGGTGAGTTATTGAAATGGGGGTCCTAAAATATAAGCCCGCAGGGGGTGGTCCTAAAATATTATGGGGGGGGTGCCTAAAATTATATCGGGTCCATATAATTAACATGGGAGTCCCAAAGTAGTGTGGGGCGCGGGTCTATGTATGGGGGTAGGGTCTTTAAATGATGGGGGGTGTCATAATGATGGTGAGGGTCTCTAAGTGGTGGAGGGGCGAGGGGGTCCTTAAATGATAGGGGGTCTCTGAATGATGAGGGGTCTCATAAATGGGGGGGGGGAGGGGGTTTCTTAATGGTGGGTGGGGTCTCTGAACGATGGGGGGATGTCTCAAGTCATGGGGCGGGTCTTTAAATGATGGGGGGGAAGGTCCTCTTAAATGATGGGGGTGGTCTTTGAAGGTGTGTGAGGGTCTCTGAATGAAAGGGGAGGGGGTCTCTTGAATGCATGGGTGGGTCGTCTATATGGCGGGGTCTCTGAATTGATGGGGAGGGGGTCTTTAATGCATGGGGAAAGGGGTCTCTGAATGTGGGTGGGGAGGCGGTCTCTGGTGCGGAAAGTGGGGGGGCTCTAAATGATGGCGGTATCTAACATGGGGGCTTTAAATGATGGGTGGAGGGGGTCTGTAATATGGGGAGGGGTCTTTAATGACGGGGGGTGTCTCTAAAATGCTGAGGGGGGTCCCAAAGAGAACCAAGCTTGGGGGTGGGGGGGAGGCCTTAATTGATGGGGGCTCTTCTTAATAATGGGAGGGTCTTGCTGACCTCCTTGCTTTGCCCCCCCCCCAGGCGACGAGAGGCCCCGTGATGCCATTGGCTGAGAGCATTCTGATAGCAGAGAGATGGACGAGGCCCGAGCAGGTGGGGCTATAGGGCCAGGGGGTCTGCCCTATAAACTGACACCCCCCCCCCCATTAAATCACTACCACCCCCTATTAACATAAGAGAATAAAGCAACCAACCTGCATTCAAGATTTAGGATGGATTAATTCTTCTCTTTTGCTAGCTAGAATAACATATAGGGTGGTATATAGAGCCTCACCCCCCCCTTATGTGTTTTATGGGGCGCCTTGTGACCCCCCCAAAATCCCAATATTAAACCACCCCCCCCCGACAGCTCATAGGACCCCCCATTGCTGTGCCTTTATCCTATTGGAGCCAATAGGGCTTATATGGGGACGTTATAGGGGGACATTGAGAGCACTGATACTCACCCTGCCCCATTGATTATAGGAAGGTAATGGAGCCCTATAAAGAGCTCAGAGGTCCCCAAAATGCAATGGGGGGGGGCACTTGGGGGGCTATTGGAGGCCTATGGGGCACAGAAAGGAGCCTGAGGAGGTGGGAAGTGGAACCTTGAGGCTACATTCAATCACCCTCCATTGATTATGGGATGGAAATGGAGCCCTATAGAGAGCTCAGAGGACCCCAAAGTGCAATGGGGGGGTTCTTAAGGGTCCCCAAAGCACTTGGGGGGCTATTGGAGGCCTATGGGGCACAATGAGGGACTTCAGCCTCCAATAGGATGCCCTGGGCAGCCCCTAGGCCACACTGTAAGGCTTCTACAGCCCTCAAGAGCACATTAAATATCTTTATGCCGATTCTGGTGTATCATAGAGTGTAATGGGTGGTCATTGGATTCAACTAGGGTGCATTAAGACAACATGGAGCACAGAGGAGGCTCCTGAGGGCACTTTGTGCTATGTCAAGGTGCCACAAAGGTAGGCCTCAGAGGAAGGCCTACAAAAGGAGGCCGCAAAGGTAGACCGCAAAGGCAGGCCTCAAGGGTAGGCCTCAAAAGGTAGGCCGCAAAAGGTAGGCCGCAAAGGGTAGGCCTCAAAAGCAGGCCGCAGAGATAGGCCTCAAAGGTAGGCCTCAAAAGGTAGGCCGCGAAGATAGGCCGTGAAGATAGGCCTCAGAGGCAGGCCTCAGAGGTAGGCCGCAAAAGGTAGGCCACAAAGGTAGCCCTCGAAGGTAGGCCTCGAAAGGTAGCCCTCAAGGGTAGGCTGTAAAGGCAGGCCTCAAAAGGTAGGACTACAAAGGTAGGCCGCAAAAGGTAGGCCTTGAAGGTAGGCC
>NC_029545.1:78292-80003 GCF_001577835.2 Coturnix japonica | reverse complement strand
CCTCCAAGGGACCCCCCCCGACTGATGGGGACGCCCCCCAATTGATGAGGTGATGAGGACCCCTCCCCCCCTCGACTGATGAGGACACCCCCCTCCAATTGACCCCCCCCCCAGACTGATGGGGACCCCCAGGCCTCCATTAATGGAAGTAGAATACCCCAATGATGGGGAGCACTCAATACTCACAGTGGGGTGTGGGGGTGGGGTTATATATGCTAACCCCCCCCCCTTCCCATTATTATTTATTCTCTTTTATTTATCATATGTATATATATGTATAGCAAGTGTATATTTATATAACATTAATCCTATAAAATAAACTCTTTATTTCCTACTACCTTCCATTGCCTGTTCTTTTCTTATGGGGGGGGTTGAGGCTCCAGGACCCCCCCCCCCCTTTATAATGCTACCCCCTTAGGAGCCATCCACCCCCCATAGCTGCCCTATCCCATATAGATGGTACCTCTTCCCCTTATATACCACCCATATCTACCTAATATTGGTTGGAAGATCCAACCTCTTCCCATTATACCCATATCTACCTAATAAAGGTTAGAAGATCCAACCTCTTCCCATTACACCCATATCTACCTAATAAAGGTTGGAAGATCCAACCTCTTCCCCTTATACCACCCATATCTACCTAATATTGGTTGGAAGATCCAACCTCTTCCCCTTATACCACCCATATCTACATGATATTGGTTGGAAGATCCAACCTCTTCCCATTACACCTATATCTACCTAATAATTGTTGGAAGATCCAACGTCTTCCCATTATATACCACCCATATCTACCTATGAAGTTGTGGCTCGATACCATGGAACAAGAGGCATTACTTTCGGAGCAGACCCCCATATATGTTAATTAAAGGCTCTATAGACCACAGAGCTGAAAGAGCAAAAGGAAAATAAAAAGGAGAAGTGATGAAATAATGGGGTTTTCCCTCATTAGATGGAAGGTGGTTGGTTGTCTACAATGGAAACCTTTTAACGTTGGGTTTGTAGATGGGAGGTAATGGCCACCAGTTGAGCTTGGGGAGGGTCACCATACCATTAAGGCCAATGTGGAGGTGTTGGCATTGAGGGCATTGATGGGCACGGTGGGGTGGGCTGATGGTTGGGTTGGGTGACCCTAAAACCTAAGAGGTCTTTTCCAACCTTAATGGTTCCGATGGGATGGAATGGGGTGAGCTAATGGTTGGACTGGCTGACCCTATGTGGTCTTTTTCAACCTTAATGCCCCTTATTCTGCCCCCCAACCCAGCCCTATAGATCATCTCATGCCCCTTCTTCTGCCCCCTAACCCAGCCTTGAAGACCATCCCCATTTCCATCTCCATCCCCATCCCCATCTCCATTTCCATCTCATCCCCATTTCCATCCCCATCCCTGTCCCCATCTCCATCTCCATCCCCATCCTCCCCAGGAAGAGGAGAAGGGGAAGAGGAAGAGGAAGAGGAAGAGGAAGAGGAAGAGGAAGAGGAGAGATGGGGAGAGGAGAAGGAAGAGGGGAAGGGGAAGGGATGGAAGGGATGGAGATGGGGATGGGGATCGACCCCCCCCTAAAAGGGGATTCATTGATAAGGGGGGGGGGGGTAAGGGAAACACTGAGCACTATGAAGGGTGAGCCCATAAAGCCCCCTCCCATGATGGAAACCCAGCCCCCATCACCATGCAGTGTACCCCCCCATTTGCAGCCCCCCCATTAT
>NC_029545.1:76764-77940 GCF_001577835.2 Coturnix japonica | reverse complement strand
CCCCCCCCCCAGCACCATGCATTGCTCCCCCTCTCTCCCCTCCCCCTCATAGGGTCTTACAAGCCACCCCCCCTTACCAGGACCCCCACCCCAGCCCCATACATTGCAATACCCCCTCCCAGACCTTCCTGCTGCCACCGCTGCTCTCAGATCTCCAATATAAAGGGCCTCTTCTCCAACCTCCCCCCTTTCCAACCCGGAACCCCCCCCTTAAAAACCTCCTACCCCTCCCCTAATTCCCCCCCACCATATCCACGTCACAGCGCTGGGCTCAGCCTTAACCCTATGGTGCCCAGAGCACAGTGGGGACGGGAATGGGGACACGATGGGGACACAATGGGGACATCAATGGAGCCACAATGGGGATGGGGATGCAATGAGGACAGGGATGGGGACATAGTGGAGATGGGGATCCAGAAAGGGACAGGAACAGGGACAGAATGGAGATAGGAATGGGGACACAGTGGGGATAGGGTCAGAATGGGGATGGGGACAAGAATGGGGCCAAAATGGGGGCACAATGAGGATAGGGATGGGGACACAGTGGGGATGGGAGCTGTATGGGGCTGCCTCTTCCCCCCCCTCCCCCCTTGTATTTTTCCCCCCTTATCCCCCCCTCCACCCGTCACATCTCCTCACTTTCACTTTCCTTTTCGTTCTGTGTCAACCAACCACGGGCAGCCCTTTCCCCTCACCCCACCCCATATCCTAAAATACAAAGCAGGACATTCCTTTGCGGCAGAGCTTATTTCCTGCACTGCCATTTCCACCCCCATCTGTGGGTCCCATTGCAGGAGGTGCAGAAATGGGCAATAGGAGCGTGAAGATCCAAATCACCAACAGCACAGGGGATATCACCCTGCGTTACCCCAGGTAATGGGGACAAATGGGGGTGGTGGGGGTGGTGATGATGGTGGTTGGGGCGAGCATCAGCCTTCAAGGTGAAATCACATCGTGGCATCGTGGTATGGGGTTCCGCTACTGGTCGTGGTTGTGGTGTCATGAAAACCGTGACAGAGGTTCTTCCTTACAGAAGAGATGGAACCTCCATGGCAAGGAGATGGTAGAACCTCCATCCTAGGGAAGGAATGGAGCCTCTCCCCTCACCACCCCTCACTTCCATCCACTCACCTCCACCCTTTCCCTCCCCTTCCCTCCCCTCCCCTCCCCTCTCCC
>NC_029545.1:70568-76466 GCF_001577835.2 Coturnix japonica | reverse complement strand
ACTCCTCCATTCCTTCTACCATCCTCCTTCCTCCTCCTCCTGCTTTCTCTCTCCTCCTCCTCTTTCTCCTCACTCCTCCTCTCCTCCTTTGCCTCCTCTATCTCTCCTCCTCCTCCTCCTTCTGCTTCCTCCTCCTTCTTCTCTCATCCTCCTTCCTCTCTCCTCCTCCTCCTCCTCCTCCTTCTCCTCCTCCTCCTTCTCTTCTCCTTCTCCTCTTCCTCCTCCTCCTCCTTCTCCTTCTCCTTCTCCTTCTCCTTCTCCTTCTCCTTCTCCTTCTCCTTCTCCTTCTCCTTCTCCTTCTCCTTCTCCTTCTCCTTCTCCTCCTCCTCCTCCTTCTCCTCTTCCTTCTCCTCCTTCTCCTCCTCCTCCTCCTTCTCCTTCTCCTTCTCCTTCTCCCTCCCCTCACTTCTCCTCTGCCCCCAGGTCCTACTGCTATAGCGGATACAGCTCCGATCCCCCCAACACCATCATCCAACCAGGAGACACAGGATGCTGCACCTTCAACAACACCCCAGCCCATTTTCGGGGCAGCGTTGGCGTTCTGGTTTATGAAGCAGAAACCTTCACCTTGGCCATCCTCTTCTCCAACCCTTTCGACTACAACTTGTACAGTATGAAGTTTGCTGTGGAGATCTCCCCAGAGAAAGCCCACATTGGCTTACTGGAAGACATCTATGATAGGATGTATAGAGGTTTACCTGCCAGTTCCAACAAAAGTGGCACGTTCCAGTTTGTCAGGCTCAGTGCAACACAGCAGACCGTGATCGTCTCTGCTGGTGGCACAAAGGTCACGGCCACCATGTCCAGTGCTGCAAACTCCGTCATTAAAGTAGTTGTAGAGAAGGAAAACCCTCCCCCATATTCAAAGGCAAAATAACCCCTTGTCTTTAGGTCCTTTGACCCAAGGAGAGGGAGAAGACTGGAGAAGAAGAAAGGAAGGAATGGCCCCCACATCCAGTAGATGCTGAGCAAAGAGGGCTGCCCTCAAAAGGCAATGGCAGGAAATCATAGCAATAAAATGCAACTCAGATAACCATAAGAGCAGAGCATGGCCATGTCTTGGGGATGAAGGGGTGGAGATGGGGATGGGGATGGAGATGGGGATGAAGATGGGGATGGGGATGGAGATCAGGATGGGGATGTACCCAGTAAGGACGGGGTCACAATGGGGACTTGATTGGGGACACAATGGGGATGGGAATGGGCTCAGAGCGGGCATGGGGACACGGTGGGGTTGGTGTCACAGTGGGAATGGGGCCACAATGGGGATTTGGACAGAATGGGCCAGAATGGGGACACGATGGGGATGGGGACACAGTAGGGATGGGGCCAAAATGTGGACAAGAATGGGAACACAGTAGGGATGTGGGCACAATGGAGAAGGGGATGCAATGGGGATGGTGATGGGTTCAGGGTGGGGATGGGAACACAGTGGGAATGCAGCCACAATGGGGACAGGAATGGGGACAGAATGGGGATGGGGGCAGAATGAGAACAGAATGGGGATACAATGTTGATGGGGACAGAGTGGGGATGGGAGCTGTATTGGGCTTCCTCCTTCCCCCCACCCCCCTTTATTTTTCTCCCCTTATTCCCCCCTCCACCCTTCACCTCTCTGCACTTTCACTTTCCTTTTCCTTCTGCGTCCACCAACCACGGGCAGCCCTTCCGCCTGTGGGAATCAAATATTGTTTCTGCATTTAGAATAAGATACAAATATTTTATTTCAACGTCTCATGATATAAGTGAAGCCATTTGTAGTTATTAGGTAGAAATCATCGGTAAAAAGACAGCAGCTCCTGTCTGAAATAGAACTACTGAGTTTTGGTGCTGGACAAATAAGGCCTGAGTAATAAAGGATCCAAAGAGAAGTTAAAATAATTAACAATATACCTGTATAAACTAGCGACAACGTGTTTTTTAATGTTTTGTTGTATGCATTGTAAAAATATACAAGTCGTGACATATCTAAGGATGTGCATGAAGAGATATCGGGAAGGACTGGAATCACCCCCTCCCCGGGCTCTTTGTTTAACAAAGGCCTCTAGGACAGAATGGAAGAAGCTTTGAAGGGAATCAATATATCAATATGATAAGAGGAATGAGGGGAGTCAACATATGGATACGATAAGAGACATGAGGCATCTTGGAAAGAAGAGCAGCGGGGTGGTGACTGAGTGGCACAAGGCAGCACCTGAATTAACTAATTTCAGAATGTAATTAACAAACGCAAACCTTGGTTCAATTGTAACCTGGAATACCCAACCAAAGTGGAAGGGGAAAATAAATGGGAGACAAGGTATAAAAGATGTAACATCGTGTCCGTAGTTGCTTCTGCCATCGGGGCACCCGCGAATATAAAGTGCTTTTATCACAGATACCGTCCTGACCCAAAATGATTGATGGTATTTCCAACAATTCTACGTGTGTTTGCACAATACACAACAGATGGGGATGGGGGTGGAAACAGTAGGGATGGGGATGGGGATGGACACAGTAAGGATGGGGCCACAATGGGGACTGGAGTGGGGACACAATGGGAATGGGAATGGGTTCTGAGTGGGGATGGGGCCATAATGGGGACAGGAATGGGGACACAGTGGCGATGGGGCCATAATGGGGACAGGAATGGGGATGCAATGGGAATGGGGACAGAATGGGAATGGGGGCACAATAGGGGCAGGAATGGGGACACAATGGGGGCAGGAATGGGGACACAGTGGGAATGGGGGCACAATGGTGAAGGGGATGCAATGGGGGTGGGGATGGGTTTGGAGTGGGGATCTGGACACAGTGGGAACAGAGCCACAGTGGGGATGGGGCCACAATGGGGACAGAATGCGGAGAGAATGGGGATGGGGACACAGTGGGGATGGGGCCACAATAGGGAAAGGAATGGGGACACAATAGGGGATGGGGACACAATGCGGTAGGAATGGGGATGCAATGGGGATGTGGACACAATGGAGGAAGGAATGGGGAGACAATGGGGACGGGAATGGGGACACAGTGGGGATGGGGGCACAATGGAGAAGGGGATGCAATGGGGATGGGGACGGGGTGAGTGGGGTTGGGAGCTGTGTGGGGCCACCTCCTTCCACCCCCTGTATTTTTCTCCCCTTATTTCCCCCTCCACCCTTCAGCTCTTCTCCTCACTTTCACATTCCTTTCCCTGCTGGGTCAAACAACAACGGGCAGCCCTTCCCCCTCACCCCACCCCACATCAATAAATACAAGGAAGGACTTTGCTTTGAGGCAGAGATTATTTCCTGCATTGCCATTTCCAGCCCCTACCCGTGGGTCCCATTGCAGGAGGTGAAGGGATGGCCCATAGGAGCGTGGAGATCCAAATCACCAACGGCACAGAGGATATCACCCTGTGTAACCCAAGGTAATGGGGACACATGGGGGTGGTGATTGGGGGGAGTATCAGCCTTCAAAGTGAAATTGAGTCTCCTACTTCCCCTTCCCCTTCTCCTTCTCTTTCTCCATTTCCTTCTCCTTCCCTTCCCCTCCTCCTCCTCTCCCTCTCCCTCCTCTCACTTCTCCTCTCCCCCCAGGTCCTACTGCTATAGCGGATACAGCTCTGTTCCCCCCAACCCCATCATCCTACCAGGAGACAAGGGATGCTGCACCTTCAACAAAACCACAGGCAGTTTCAGGGGCAGCGTTGGCGTCCTGGTCTATGAAGCAGAAACCTTCACCTTGGCCATCCTCTTCTCCAACCCTTACAACTACAGCTTTTACTACATGGAGTTTGCTGTGGAGATATCCCCAGAGAAAGCCCACCTTGGTTTACTGCAAGACGTCTATAATAGGATGTATAGAGGTTTACCTGCCAATCCCAATAACAGTGGCATGTTCCAGTTAGCCAAGCTCAGTGAAACACAGGAGACATTGATAGTCTATGCTGGTAGCACAAAGGTTATGGCCACCATGTCCAGTGCTGCAAACTCTATCATTAAAGTAGTTGTAGAGAACCAGGAAATCCCTCCTCCATATTCAGAGGAAAAACCACCCCTTGTCTTTATGTCCTTTGACCCAAGGAGAGGGAGAAGATTGGAGAAGAAGGAAGGAAGGAATGGCCCCCACTTCCAGTAGATGCTGAGCAAAGAGGGCTGCCCTCAAAAGACAATGGCAGTAAATCATAGCAATAAAATGCAACTCAGATAACCATAAGAGGAGAGCATGGCGATGTCTTGGGGGTGGATGTAGATGGGGATGGGGGTGGGGATGGGGATGGAGTTGGAGAAAGAGATGGAGATGAAGAAGGGGATGGGGATGGGTATAGCAATGGGGATGGAGATGGAGATGGATGGAGATGGTGATGGGGAGGGGATGGGGATGGAGATGGGGAAGGGGATGGAGATGCAGAGGGGGTTGGGGATGGGTATGGGGATCGACACAGTATGGATGGGGCCACACTAAGGACTGGAACGGAAACACAAAGGGAGCGTCGAGATCCAACTCACCAACGGCTCAGAGGATATTACCCTGCGTGACCCCAGGTAATGGGGACACATGGGGGTGGTGAAGGTGATGGTGGTTGGGGGGAGCATCAGCCTTCAAGGTGAAATCGAGTCGTGTCATCGTGGTATGGGGTTCCCCTACTGGTCATGGTTGTGGTTGCATGAAAACCTTGACAGAACTTCTTCCTTAGGGAAGAGATGGAGTCTACATGACAGGGAGATGGTAGAACCTCCATCCCAGGGCAGGAATGGGGCCTCTTCCCTCACCACCCCTCCCTTCCCTCCACTCCCCTCCACCCTTTCCCTCCTCTGCATTCCACCCTCCCCCTACATTTCTCTTTCCCTTTATACTTCTCCACCTCCTCCTACTACTCTTCTCCACATCCATGCCCACCACTTTCCCTTCCACTTCCCCTCCTCCTACTGGGGAGAATGGGGATGGAGACGTGGGATGGGGATGGGGATGGGGATGGGGATGGAGATTGGGATGCAGATGTATATGGAAATGGAGATGGAGATAGGGATGGGGATGGAGATGGAGATGGGGATGGGGATGGAGATGGGGATAGGGATGGGGGTAGGGATGCAGATGGAGATGGGGATTGGGATGGGGATGGGGATGCAGATGAAGATGCAGATGGGGTTGGAGATGTGGATGGGGATGAAGATGGGGATGTACACACTAGGGATGTGGCCACAATCGGGACTGGAATGGGGACACAATTGGGATGGGAATGGATTCAGAGCAGGGATGGGGACACATGGGGATGGGAGCAGTACGGTCCGCCTCTTTCAGCCCTCCCCCACCCCCTGTATTTTTCCCCCCTTAATGCCCCGTGTCACCCTTCACCACTCCTCAATTTCACTTTCCTTTCCCTGCTAATTTAACCAATCACAGGCAGCCCTTCCCCCTCACCCGACCACACGTCAATAAATAATAGACAGGATATGGCTTTGCGGCAGAGCTTATTTCCTGCATTGCCATTTCCACCACTATCTGTGGGTCCCATTGCAGGAGGTGCAGAAATGGCCCATAGGAGTGTGGAGATCCAAATCACATACAGCACAGCGGATATCACCCTGCGTAACCCCAAGTAATGGGGTCACATGGCGGTGGTAGGGGTGGTGATGATGGTGTTTGGGGGGAGCATCATCCTTCAAGGTGTAATCGGGCCGTGGCATCGTGGCCTGAAGTTCCCCTAGTGGTCGTGGTTGTGGTGTCGTGAAAACTTGACATAGGTTCTTCCTTGGGGAAGGAATGGAACCTCTCCCCTCCCATTCCTTCCTCTCCCCTTCACTCCCCTCCCCTCCATTCCCTTCCCCTCCGACTCCACTTTCTCTTCTTCTCCTTCTCCTTCTCCTTCTCCTTCTCCTTCTCCTTCTCCTTCTCCTTCTCCTTCTCCTTCTCCTTCTCCTTCTCCTTCTCCTT
>NC_029545.1:67572-68453 GCF_001577835.2 Coturnix japonica | reverse complement strand
GATGGAGATGGAGATGGAGATGGAGATGGAGATGGGGATGGGGATGGAGATGGGGATAGGGATGGGGGTAGGGATGCAGATGGAGATGGGGATTGGGATGGGGATGGGGATGGGAATGAAGATGGATATGGTAATGGACACAGTAGGTATGGGGCCACATTGGTGATGGATATGGGGACACAATAGTGATGGGAATGAGTTCAGAGTGAGGATGGGGACACATTGCAGATGGGAGCTGTGGGATCCGCCTCTTTCAGCCCTCTCCCACCCCCTGTATTTTTCCACACTTATTGCCCCCCTTCAGCATTCACATCTCCTCAGTTTCACTTTGCATTCCCTGGTGGGTCAACCAATCACAGGCAGCCCTTCCCCATCACCCCACCACACGTCAATAAATACAAGGCAGGATATGGCTTTGCGGCAGAGCTTATTTCCTGCACTGCCATTTCCACCCCTGTCTGTGGGTCCCATTGCAGGAGGTGCAAAAATGGCCCATAGGAGCGTGGAGATCCAAATCACCAACAGCACATGGGATATCACCCTGCGTAACCCCAGGTAATGGAGACACATTAGGGTGGTGGGGGTGGTGATGATGTTGGTTGGGGGGAGCATCAGCCTTCAAGATTGAATCGACTCGTGGCATCGTGATATGAAGTTCCCCTACTGGTCGTAATTGTGGTGTCATGAACACCTTGACAGAGGTTCTTCCTTAGGGAAGGAATGGAGCCCCTCCCCTCCTGTCCCTTGATGATGGAGACTCCATGTCAGGGAGATGGTAGAAACTCCATCCTAGGGAAGGAATGGAGCCTCTCCCCTCACCGCTCCTCCCTTCCCTTCCCTTCCCTTCCCTTCCCTTCCCTTCCCTTCCCTTCCCTTCCCTT
>NC_029545.1:65358-67117 GCF_001577835.2 Coturnix japonica | reverse complement strand
TTCAACAACACCCCAGCCCATTTACGGGGCAGCGTTGGCGTCCTGGTCTATGAAGCAGAAACCTTCACCTTGGCCATCCTCTTCTCCAACCCTTTTGACTACAACTTGTACAGTATGGAGTTTGCTGTGGAGATCTCCCCAGAGAAAGCCCACGTTGGCACACTGGAAGAAGTCTATAATAGGATGTATAGAGGTTTACCTGCCAATCCCAACAACACTGGCATGTTCCAGTTCGTCAAGTTCCATGCAACACAGCAGACCATGATCGTATCTGCGGGTGACAAAAAGGTCATGGCCACCATGTCCAGTGCTGCAAACTCCGTCATTAAAGTAGTTGTAGAGAACCAGTAAATCCCTCCCCAAAATTCAGAGGAAAAACCACCCCTTGTCTTTACGTCTTTTGACCAAAGGGAAAAGAGAAGATTGGAGAAGGAAGGAAGGAATGGCCCCCACTTCCAGTAGATGCTAAGCAAAGAGGGCTGCCCTTAAAAGGCAATGGCAGCAAATCATAGCAATAAAATGCAACTGAGATAAACATAAGAGGAGAGCATGGCCATGTCTTGGGGGTGGATGGAGATGGGGATGTGGATGGAGTTGGAGAAAGAGATGGAGATGAAGAAGGGGATGGGGATGGGTATAGCAATGGGGATGGAGATGGAGATGAGATGGAGATGGAGATGGTGATGGGGAGTGGATGGGGATGGAGATGGGGTTGGGGATGGAGATGGAGATGGGGTTGGGGATGGGTATGGGGATCGACACAGTAGGGATGGGGTCACATTGGGGACTGGATTTGGGACACAATGGGAGCGTGGATATCCAGCTCACCAACAGCACAGAGGATATCACCCTGTGTAACCCCAGGTGATGGGGACACATGGAGGTGGTGTAGGTGATGGTGGCTGGGGGGGAGCATCAGCCTTCAAGGTGAAATCGAGTCGCGGCATCGTGGTATGGGATTCCCCTGCTGGTTGACAGAACTTCTTCCTTAGGGAAGAGATGGAGTCTTCATGACAGGGAGATGGTAGAACCTCCAATCCAGGGCAGGAATGGGGCCTCTCCCCTCACCACCCCTCCCTTCCGTCCACTCCCCTCCACCCTTTCCCACCTCTGCATTCCACCCTCCCCTTACCTTTCTCTTTCCCTTTCCCATTCTCCTTCTCCACCTCCTCCTCCTACTCTTCTCCACATCCATGCCCTCCCCTTCCCCTTCCTCTTCCCCTCTTCCTACTGGGGAGGATGGAGATGGAGTTGTGGGACGGGGATGGGGATGGGGATGGTTATGGAAATTGGGATGGTGATGGAGATGGGGATGGGGATGGGGATGGGGATGCATATGGAGATGGGGATGGGGATGGAGACAGGTATGGGAATGCAGATGGGGATGGTGGAGGAGATGGAGATGGGGATGGGGATGGAGATGGAGATGCAGATGGGGATGGGGATGGGGATGCAGATGGGGATGGACACAGTAGGGATGGGGCCACAATGGGGACTGGAATGGGCACACAAATGGGATTGGAATGGGTTAAGAGTGGGGATGGGGACACAGTGGGGATGAGAGCTGTGGGGTCCGCCTCTTTCAGCCCTCTCCCAACCACTGTATTTTTCCCCTCTTATTGGCCCCTTCAGCCTTCACACCTCCGCACCTTCACTTTCCTTTACCTGCTGGGTCAACCAATCACAGGCAGCCCTTCCCCATCACCCCACCACACGTCAATAAATACAAGGCAGGATATGGCTTTGCGGCAGAGCTTAT